>NC_138303.1:25750000-25770000 GCF_965601325.2 Salmo salar | reverse complement strand
GAGTAATGTCATCTATGGTCCCCCGAATCAAAACTGCCTCGCTTGCACTGCTCTGCGGCGTTGTGGAACTGAAACATTCTATTAATAAGCATGGTGACTGTGAGAGAGTGTGTGTGTCTGTGTGTGTATGTGTCCGTGTGTGTGTGTGTACGCAAACGTTTGTGAAAGGCGCAGCTTGAAAGTCCATCGAGCTGAGCAGAGGTGGTAAACCGGTAAAATGTGCACGTGGCTTGTGCCTCAAAAGAACTCATCCCACAGTAGTACGCTATGACACAGTAGTGTGTGTGGCAATGTTCATACTGTAAGAAATACCGGCACCATTACCGTAGGTGAAAGGTAATACAGTTACTATAGGATGACTAGTGTCTAACTTTGTTGTAAAGGTGAAAGAGTTCACCAGCACTAAGCGAATATTTTACATTTACATTTTAGTCATTTAGCAGACGCTCCTATTTAGAAAGGGAAAGGGGGATACCTAGTCAATTGTACAATTGAATGCATTCAACTGAAATGTGTCTTTCGCATTTAACCCAACCCCTCTGAATCAGAGGGGTGCAGGGGGCTGCCTCAGTCGTCATCCATTAGAGCAACGTGCAGTTAGTGCATTCATCTTAAAGAGCGACTGCCCATAAAAAGCAACTAATCCCTTTCCAAACAGCATACGTGGCATCAAGATGAGTCAGAAACATTTATTTTAGTGTCAAGATTTACTACAAAGTGTAAATAGGATAATTTGGGTTATAAAGTCAGTCTCATCTAAAACAGAGTTTGGAACTTCAGTGTGTCACAATGAGTAAATGTAAATTGGGTTTGGATTACAATTGTCAACAAATCATGCCTCCTTTTGCCAAGCTCCATGTGCAAATCACCCCTCCGCCCTCTTCACTTTGCTTCACTGAATGGGGCTTTAACATCCCCAATGCATTTAAAGGATCCACAGCCAAAGTTCTATGGTTTGCATGCCCTGCCGAAGGACGCTAGTATATGGTCGAAATATGTGCTTGGAGTTCATCGGTCCCCAAGTCTGCACCAGTAACACTAGCTTGGTTTGCATTGACCGATGGTGGTGAGATACTAGAATATAATGCCCTCTCTGGTATAACTTAGATAATGTTATTGCTGGTTATGTAGCTAGGTAGCTATGTTTTGATAAAGCGAGGCAGGCTAGCTAATGTTAGCTAGCAAGGAAGGCTAGCTAACATTTTAGCTACCTCATTACAACTTAGTTAGGTCGTAGCTCATACAAGTGTATTGTGTATTGTCTAGATACTGCTGGTTACATAACATTATCATTTGATAATGCTAGTGAGACAGGCTAGCTAACGTTAGCTAGATAGCTAGATAGCTAACATTAGCCTACATATTGCATTTGCAAGTTAGTTCGTAACTCATACACGTGTATTCTGTATTGTCTAGGTCAAAACTAAATAATGGATGCAGCTATGGTGGTAGCTAACTCTTGTCTGAGTCTGACTAAAACAATGAACTAGGAGCAACAAACCGTAACGGCGGCACCAGCCTGAATCTAATCCAATTTGGAGCTACAGTCAGTCTACTTCTGTAAAGCATATAATGAACGTTTCCACTAGTTACCACAGCTACTGTCAAAATTGGCTATATCATAAAAATGTATTAAAACTAAAATTGAAGGTTAAGGTTAGGCATAAGGTTAGCAGTGTGATTCAGGTTAGGGTTAGGTTTAAAATAACATTTTAAGAAATTAAAGAAATAGGCTATGACTAAATATGACTTTTTGTTTGTGGTGACTAGTGACAACTTAGAATTAGGGATGACACTTGAATCAGTTTGGTGACATTTGACCTGGTCAATTCACCTTCATAAGGTTCCTACACCTCAGCCGGTTCCTCAGGCTCCCACGCCTCAGCCGGCTCCTCTGGCTTCTACGCCTCAGCCGGCTAGTCCAGGCCCGCCAAGCTCGCCCAAGTGTGACGCCGGGAGGCGACCCTGGGGGGGGTACTGTCACACCTGCTCCCGCTTCCCCTCTCTGGCTGCCCTTCATTACGCACACATGTCACCATCATTACGCACTCACTGGATTCACCTGGACTCCTTTACTGTGTTGATTGCCCGTCTATATCTGTCTGCTCCTCAGTTTGTTCCCCGTGTCAGCATTATTGTTGTTTTCCCCGATCCAGACGCTGTCCGTATTCTGTTCCTGTCCGTGTTTCGTTAAATGTTCATTCCCTGTACTTGCTTCTCGTCTCCAGCATCTGTCCTTACAGATAGGTTTAGGCGACTACATGATACTCTAATTTTCCCTATACCCATCATGAGGTTGCTACAACCTAGCCTGAGAATTAAAGTTTACAACGTAGGTCCACAGGTCGAGAGAAAATTGAGTAATCAAGGTGACAGACATTTACACATTTAATACCGCCATGCACAATCTTGCTTGCATCTAGCTGATCTAGGGTGTAATCACTAGTCCAACAGTTACAAACGAGAGTTTCCATTGGACAAATTCAGGTATGTTTATCCCCGTTTCGTTTAGTTTGCTTTCGTTTAAGAAACGTTTTTCAACAGAATTGGCGGAGTGAATACACCCGTGATCACACGCAAACACAGTTGACATTGCAGCCACATACAAATAGCATGATCTCTTTGATAGTTGGATAATTGCTTCTTGCATCTACGCGCTCTCCTCCTCTTAACTTTTCCCTTCGCTTGTGGACTTCAGTGCACAACACATCAGAAGTTTGTGACCAGGTGAAAAAAACTTTCCAAGCCAAACCTTCATATCATAACTACTAACCGCTACACACAGCCTACATTGTTGTCACCATATTAATCAAGTCAACATAGCTACTCGAACTAATAAGTTAGTAAACCCGCTACAATCATGCAGTACAGTATACAGTTAGCAGGCAGTTTAACCGTTACATTGGTGCACCCAGTTGGCATTAATTAATAAAACCATAAGCTTGCCTTGGAAGAGTTCCAGTGTTGAATAGCCATAGCCAGCTAGGTAACATAGCATCCCTCTCTGTTTGAGTCAGGTGTTTGAGTAGGCTAAACTAGCTAGGTGCATTCACTAGCTAAGTAAGTGAAAGTGAAAGTGAAAAAAATACAAAATAACTATTTCTCTCTCGCTTTTGCTTGTCTTTCATTTTTGAATAAATTAATTTGTTCAAAACTGTTCAACTATTGTCTTTTGAGTCAACTACTCACCACATTTTCTATACAGTACTGCAGTTCTAGCTAGCTGTAGCTTATGCTTTCAGTACTAGATTCATTCTTTGATCCTTTGATTGGGTGGACAACATGTCAGTTCATGCTGCACAAGCTCTGATAGGTTGGAGGACATCCTCCGAAAGTTGTCATAATTACTGTGTAAGTCTATGGAAGGGGGTCAGAACCACGAGCCTCATAGGTTTTGTACCGTAGTCAATGTACCCAGAGGAGGATGGAAACTACCTATCCTCGGCTACACCATGGTGTTACCTTAAATAGTGCTGTTGAGTCTACTGTACACCTTCATTGCAAAACAATGTGTTTTAATCAATTATTTGGTGGCATGTGAATATATTTAGTATAGTTTTCTCTTAAAAGGATACGTTTTTTGAATGTTTCACTAGTTTTATGAAATTCACTGAGGAGGATGGTCCTCCCCTTCCTCCTCTGAGGAGCCTCCACTGATGGGCTTGCATGTGAGTACTGTAAATCAGTGACCTCTTCCTAATGATGTTGATAAAGAGGGACAGATGCATTTTCGTGCCGTTTTGGCTTTTCCCCTGGCGATTCCATTCACAGAATCCTTCTGGTAGTCTCTCTCCCTGGGTGGCACCCGGTGGATTATGCCCACGCCCCCGGGCCTGGTCACGGATAGCGCAGATAAACGGCTAATCGGGTATCAAACCAGTGGAGGGGAAAAAGCGCCTCCGCTCTGTGTCTCATTCATTATTCACAGGCAGCAAATGAATTTGTTAAAGTGGGAACGCTCAATTATAGATGAGAGAGAGGGCAGGCAGAGAGAGAGAGGAGGGTGTAAATAGACAGGGGGGTAGAGAGAGTGAGAGAGAAGGGAGAGGGGGCAAGGAGTGAGAGGGGGAAAGAGAGAGAGAGAGAGAGAGAGAGAGAGAGAGAGAGAGAGAGAGAGAGAGAGAGAGGAGGGTGAGAAAGAAAGAAAGAACGAGAAAGAGAAAGGGGGAAGAGGCAGAAGAGTAAGGGGGTGTGATGAGTAGAACCCACCCAGTATGCAGCAGTTTTCTAGCATGTTAGTGAACAATGCAGCAGCTTTTATGAAACAGCTTTCACATGCACATACAAGCCAACAGAAATACAGCACACAGGCCAGAGAAACCTCCACAGCGTTAAATACGACTTTCATACTGCTCTTACATAGCCAGATTCAAACACCACACTTCTTCTCGCCAATACATAAACTCCCACCTGTAAACACAAACACACGTTAGTCCATCTGAGTCTTTCCTCTTTGAAAGTATTAACTAGAGATAATATGGAGATGGAGAAATCCAATGGAAGCCATTTTTATTGTTTAGATGAAGCCTTATAGACTGAGTCTAAGACCACCACATCCATATTATACAACATTCAAACATTATGTTAAAAGAGATTGTTTGGTAATGACTCCTGGTTCATTGTGGTTCACCTTTGTAATATTGGTGTTTACCCTTTACTATCTCTCTATGTGTTTCAACCTTGTCATACTGAAACAGCGTTTGATGTTCTGACTGATGTTGATCTCATAATTAGCCTAGTTATCAGTGGGTCAGCGTGTTCTGAAACCAGGGCACACAACTTCTCCACATTCAGCATTTTAAATAGAAATGTCACACACACACACACACACACACACACACACACACACACACACACACACACACACACACACACACACACACACACACACACACACACACACACACACACACACACACACACACACACACACACACACACACACACACACACACACATAGTATCAAAGAGCAGAGTGAAGTAATCATAAGTGCAGAAAACTTTGTGGTGAGGAGGATGTGAATATCTCTCTTGCGCTTTCTCCATTTCTATCTCTTTCTTTTTGATACACACACTCTCTCTCTCTCTCTCTCTCTCTCTCTCTCTCTTTCTCTGGCAGTGCATTGTAAGGATTTCTCAAACTGCACTCATTCAGCGGGTGCCCCAGAAACATAGATATTCAGAGATAAAGACACTTTCTCTCTCTCTCTCTCTCTCTCTCTCTCTCTCTCTCTCTCTCTCTCTCTCTCTCTCTCTCTCTCTCTCTCTCTCTCTCTCTCTCTCTCTATCCAGGTTGGATTTCTTTGAATGGGCTTTGTATCCTGCTAAAAACCTTCAATGCAATGTCTGCTTGTGATGATGATCATCTGATGTATCCTAGATCTGTCTCCCCACCCACCCACCCACCCACCCACCCACCCACCCACACACACACACACACACACACACACACACACACACACACACACACACACACACACACACACACACACACACACGGGTTGTTCCACAGCATGATGCATACATTCAATCACAACTGAAACACAACAAACACGTTGATTGATTGTTCTTCAAAATTGTTTTTACTTTGTCAAATTACATGGAGTGTAGGAAACAGAAAAACCTTCCTAATATTGAGTTGCACCACCTTTTCCCTCAGAACAGCCTCAATTCGTCGAGGCATGGACTCTACAAGGTGTTGAAAGCATTCCACAGGGATGCTGACCCATGTTGACTACAATGCTTCCCACAGTTGTGTGAAGTTGTCTGGATGTCCTTTGGGTGGTGGACCATTCTTGATACAAACAGGAAACTGTTGAGCGTGAAAAACCCAGCAGCATTGCTGTTTTTGACACACTCAAACCAGTGCGCCTGGCACATACTACCATATCCTGTTCAAATGCACTTAAATATTTTGTCTTGCCCATTCACCCTCTGAATGGCACACATATACAATCCATGTCTCAATTGTCTCAAGGCTTTAAAATCCTTCTCTACCCTGTCTCCTCCACTTCATCTACACTAATTGAAGTGGATTTAACAAGTAACATCAATGTGGGGATTATAGATTTCACCTGGATTCACCTGGTCAGTCTATGTCATGGAAAGAACAGGTGTTCCTAATGATTTGTACACTTAGTACACACCTTATCTTTTCCATCTCTCTCTCTCTCTCTCTCTCTCTCTCTCTGATTGAGTGTGTGTTGGTGTGTGTGAGTGTGTTTGAAGTGAGTCAGACCTAAACCAGGCTGGTCTGTGTGTGGGATGTATCCAGATGGCAGGCCGCACAAATATCACTGTGATAATGAGAAGAACGAGACTGACAAAACACAGGTAGGGCTAACACACACACACACATGTACGCACACACGTGCATACACACACACGCAGGCACACACACACCAACCAAACACACACAAACCAAGTAAGTATTCAGACCCTTTGCTATTAGACTCAAAATTCAGCTCAGGTGCATCCTATTTCCATTGATCATCCTTTTTTAACCTTTATTTAACTAGGCAAGTCAGTTAAGAAAAAAATTGCATTTTACAATGACGGCCAACCTTATATATACAGTTGAAATCAGAAGTTTACATACACCTTAGCCAAGTACATTTAAACTCAGTTTTTCACAATTCATGACATTTAATCCTAGTAAAAAATCCCTGTTTTAGGTCAGTTAGGATCACCACTTTATTTTAAGAATGTGAAATGTCAGAATAAAAGTAGAGAGATTGATTTATTTCAGCTTTTATTTCTTTCATCACATTCCCAGTGGATCAGAAGGTTACATACACTTAATTAGTATTTGGTAGCATTGCCTTTAAATTGTTTTACTTGGGTGTAACGGCTGTCTATGGAAGAAGTGGACCAAAATGCGGCGGAGTTAGGGTTCGTCATATTTAATGTCACGAACACTATGCATTTACAAAAACAACAAAAACTGACAGCCAACACAGTCCTGTCAGGTGCAACCACATTGACAAGCACAATTACCCACGAAACACAAAGGAAACGTAGGCAACTTATGTGTGACTCCCAATCAACCACAACCCTCTACAGCTGTGCTTGATTGGAAGTCACACGGCCAAAATCAATGAAACAATAAAAAACACACACTCCCTTCTGCCACGTCCTGACCCAACTACACCCTCTACTGGTCAGGACGTGACAGTACCCCCCCCCTCAAGGTGCAGACCCCGGGATGCACCTAAAAAAAGAACACACAAGAAAATCCCCAATACCCCGACAAAAAATAACCCCTAAACAATAAGGGAGGGAAGGGAGGGTGGCTGCCGTCACCGACGGCACTGTGCTACACCCTCCCTCCCCAACCCACTTATCCTGGAGGTGGCTCAGGTGCAGGACGTGGACCTCGCTCCACCTTCGGCGTCGCCCACTTTGGTGGCGCCGATAGCTGCGCCGGGCAGACCGGCCACTCGAGCTGACCCTGGCAGACAGACCACTCGGGCTGGGCCGGAGGACTGGAGGGCCACTCGGGCTGGGCCGGAGGACAGGAGGGCCCCTCGGGCTGGGCCGGAGGGCAGGAGGGCCCCTCGGGCTGGACCGGAGGGCAGGAGGGCCCCTCGGGCTGGACCGGAGAGCAGGAGGGCCACTCGGGCTGGGCCGGAGAGCAGGAGGGCCTCTCGGGCTGGGCCGGAGGGCAGGAGGGCCCCTCGGGCTGGGCCGGAGGGCAGGAGGGCCCCTCGGGCTGGACCGGAGAGCAGGAGGGCCACTCGGGCTGGGCCGGAGGACAGGCAGGGCACCCTGGCAGATCCTGGCAGGCGGGCCACTCCGGCAGCTCCGGGCAGTCTGGCCACTCGGGCAGTTCAGGGCAGTCTGGCCACTCGGGCAGTTCAGGGCAGTCTGGCCACTCGGGCAGTTCAGGGCAGTCTGGCCACTCGGGCAGTTCAGGGCAGTCTGGCCACTCGGGCAGTTCAGGGCAGTCTGGCCACTCCGGCAGTTCAGGGCAGTCTGGCCACTCCGGCAGTTCAGGGCAGTCTGGCCACTCCGGCAGTTCAGGGCAGTCTGACGACTGTTGACTGGCGGGCAGCTCTGATGACTGTTGACTGGCGGGCAGCTCTGACGACTGTTGACTGGCGGGCAGCTCTGGTGACTGTTGACTGGCGGGCAGCTCTGGTGACAGTTGACTGGCGGGCAGCTCTGGTAACTGTGGCAGTTCCGGGCAGTCTGGCCACTCTGGCAGTTCCGGCTCAGGATTCACCAGGCTGGGGAGACATAACGGAGCCCTGGCTCTGGGCGCAGGCCCTGGACTCACCAGTCTGGGAAGACCCGCTGGAGGCCTGGTTTGAGGAGGTGGCACAGGAGAGACCAGGGTGGAGAGACCCACTGGAGGACTGGTCTGCGGAGGAGACACGGGCTTGACCAGGATAGGGAGACCCACTGGAGGACTGGTCCGTGGAGGAGGCACGGGCTTGACCAGGATAGGGAGACCCATTGGAGTACTGGTCCGTGGAGGAGACACGGGCTTGACCAGGATAGGAAGACATGCAGGAGGCTTGGTTCTGGGCGTAGGCACAGGACGTGCAGGGCTGGGAAGACATACAGGAGGCCTGTTTCTGGGTGCAGGCACAGTCTTTACCAGACAACCAGCACGCACCTCAGGACGAGTATGGAGAGCTGCCTCAGGTGACATCATTCCCACGACACGCTCATTAGGGCGAATGCCGTACTTAATGCACCATACTAGCAGCTCTCTCATCTCTCTCTCTCCTAATTTCCCCATTAATCCCGTCACAGTCTCTGTCTCATATCCCTCGCTCACCTCCAATGTCATCCCGACTGGCTCTGGTTCCGACCTCAGCTCCACCGACTGTCCCGTGTGCCCCCCCCAAAAAAATTATTACGGCTGCCTCTCGCGCTCGTTGTGCTCTCTCTCCTCGTAATAGCGCCTCTCCGCTCTCGCCGCTTCAATCTCCCACTGCGGGAGGCGATATTCCCCAGCCTGAGTCCATGGTCCCTCTCCGTCCAGGATCTGTTCCCAAGTCCATTGGTCCATAACGCTGTACTCCTGCTGCTCCTTCCTCTTACGCCGCTTGGTCCGGGTTTGGTGGGTAATTCTGTAACGGCTGTCTATGGAAGAAGTGGACCAAAATGCGGCGGAGTTAGGGTTCGTCATATTTAATGTCACGAACACTATGCATTTACAAAAACAACAAAAACTGACAGCCAACACAGTCCTGTCAGGTGCAACCACATTGACAAGCACAATTACCCACGAAACACAAAGGAAACGTAGGCAACTTATGTGTGACTCCCAATCAACCACAACCCTCTACAGCTGTGCTTGATTGGAAGTCACACGGCCAAAATCAATGAAACAATAAAAAACACACACTCCCTTCTGCCACGTCCTGACCCAACTACACCCTCTACTGGTCAGGACGTGACATTGGGTCAAACGTTTCAGGTAGCCTTCCACAAGCTTCCCACAATAAGTTGGGTGAATTTTGGCCCATTCCTCCTGACAGAGCTGCAGTAACTGACTCAGGTTTGTAGGCCTCCTTGCTCGCACACGCTTTCTCAGCTCTGCCCATAACTTTTCTATACGATTGAGGACAGGGCTTTGTGATGGCCACTCCAATATCTTGACTTTGTTGTCTTTAAGTCATTTTGCCACAACTTTGGAAGTATTCTTGGGGTCATTGTCCATTTGGAAGACCCATTTATGACCAAACTTTTACTTCCTGACTGATGTCTTGAGATGTTGTATCATGACAAGGTGTAGTACTGAAACTACCGAGGTTACCTAGCCAGCTACACGTTCAAAGTCAACAACGCAGCCACTGCTAGCTAGCCTACTCCACCAGCCAGCAGTACTGTATCATTTTAGTCAATAACATTTTTGCAACGTAAGCTTAACTTCCTGAACATTCGAGACGTGTAGTCCACTTGTCACTCCAATCTCATTTGCATTAGCGTAGCCTCTTCTGTAGCTTGTCTACTATGTGTCTGCCTATCCCTGTTCTCTCTCCTCTGCACAGGCCATACAAACGCTCCACACCGCGTGGCCGCTGCCACTCTAACCTGGTGGTCCCAGCGCGCACGACCCACGTGGAGTTCCAGGTCTCCGGCAGCCTCTGAAACTGCCGGTCTGCGGCCAACAAGGCTGAGTTACCCTCCAGTCCCTAGACTTCCTGGCGCTGACGGAAACATGGATCACCACAGATAACACTGCTACTCCTACTGCTCTCTCCTCGTCTGACTACGTGTTCTCGCATACCCCTAGAGCATCGAGCCAGCGGGGTGGTGGCACTGGAATCCTCATCTCTCCCAAGTGGACATTCTCTCTTTCTCCCCTGACCCATCTGTCTATCTCCTCATTTGAATTCCATGCTGTCACAGTTACCAGCCCTTTCAAGCTTAACATCCTTATCATTTATCGCCCTCCAGGTTCCCTTGGAGAGTTCATCAATGAGCTTGACGCCTTGATAAGTTCCTTTCCTGAGGATGGCTCACCTCTCACAGTTCTGGGTGACTTTAACCTCCCCACGTCTACCTTCGACTCATTCCTCTCTGCCTCCTTCTTTCCACTCCTCTCCTCTTTCGACCTCACCCTCTCACCTTCCCCCCCTACTCACAAGGCAGGCAATACGCTTGACCTCATCTTTACTAGATGCTGTTCTTCCACTAATCTCATTGCAACTCCCCTCCAAGTCTCCGACCACTACCTTGTATCCTTTTCCCTCTCGCTCTCATCCAACACTTCTCACTCTCCCCCTACTCGGATGGTATTGCGCCGTCCCAACCTTCGCTCTCTCTCTCCCGCTACTCTCTCCTCTTCCATCCTATCATCTCTTCCCTCTGCTCAAACCTTCTCCAACCTATCTCCTGATTCTGCCTCCTCAACCCTCCTCTCCTCCCTCTCTGCATCCTTTGATTTCCTCTGTCCCCTATCCTCCAGGCCGGCTCGGTCCTCCCCTCCTGCTCCGTGGCTCGACGACTCACTGCGAGCTCACAGAACAGGGCTCCGGGCAGCCGAGCGGAAATGGAGGAAAACTCGCCTCCCTGCGGACCTGGCATCCTTTCACTCCCTCCTCTCTACATTTTCCTCTTCTGTCTCGGCTGCTAAAGCCACTTTCTACCACTCTAAACTCCAAGCATCTGCCTCTAACCCTAGGAAGCTCTTTGCTACCTTCTCCTCCCTCCTGAATCCTCCTCCCCCTCCCCCCCCCCCTCCTCCCTCTCTGCGGATGACTTCGTCAACCATTTTGAAAAGAAGGTTGACGACATCCGATCCTCGTTTGCTAAGTCAAACGACACTGCTGGTCCTGCTCACACTGCCCTACCCTGTGCTTTGACCTCTTTCTCCCCTCTCTCTCCAGATGAAATCTCGCGTCTTGTGACGGCCGGCCGCCCAACAACCTGCCCACTTGACCCTATCCCCTCCTCTCTTCTCCAGACCATTTCCGGAGACCTTCTCCCCTACCTCACCTCGCTCATCAACGCATCCTTGACCGCGGGCTACGTCCCTTCCGTCTTCAAGAGAGCGAGAGTTGCACCCCTTCTGAAAAAACCTACACTCGATCCCTCCGATGTCAACAACTACAGACCAGTATCCCTTTCCTTTCTCTCCAAAACTCTTGAACGCGCCGTCCTTGGCCAGCTCTCTTGCTATCTCTCTCAGAATGACCTTCTTGATCCTAATCAGTCAGGTTTCAAGACTGGGCATTCAACTGAGACTGCTCTTCTCTGTGTCACGGAGGCTCTCCGCACTGCTAAAGCTAACTCTCTCTCCTCTGCTCTCATCCTTCTAGACCTATCTGCTGCCTTTGATACCGTGAACCATCAGATCCTCCTCTCCACCCTCTCCGAGCTGGGCATCTCCGGCACCGCGCACGCTTGGATTGCGTCCTACCTGACAGGTCGCTCCTACCAGGTGGCGTGGCGAGAATCTGTCTCCGCACCACGTGCTCTCACCACTGGTGTCCCCCAGGGCTCTGTTCTTGGCCCGCTCCTATTCTCGCTATACACCAAGTCACTTGGCTCTGTCATATCCTCACATGGTCTCTCATATCATTGCTATGCAGATGACACACAATTAATCTTCTCCTTTCCCCCTTCTGACAACCAGGTGGCGAATCGCATCTCTGCATGTCTGGCAGACATATCAGTGTGGATGACGGATCACCACCTCAAGCTGAACCTCGGCAAGACGGAGCTGCTCTTCCTCCCGGGGAAGGACTGCCCGTTCCATGATCTCGCCATCACGGTTGACAACTCCCTTGTGTCCTCCTCCCAGAGTGCTAAGAGCCTTGGCGTGACCCTGGACAACACCCTGTCGTTCTCCACCAACATCAAGGCGGTGACCCGATCCTGTAGGTTCATGCTCTATAACATTCGCAGAGTACGACCCTGCCTCACACAGGAAGCGGCGCAGGTCTTAATCCAGGCACTTGTCATCTCCCGTCTGGATTATTGCAACTCGCTGTTGGCTGGGCTCCCTGCCTGTGCCATTAAACCCCTACAACTCATCCAGAATGCCGCAGCCCGTCTGGTGTTCAACCTTCCCAAGTTCTCTCACGTCACCCCGCTCCTCCGCTCTCTCCACTGGCTTCCAGTCGAAGCTCGCATCCGCTACAAGACCATGGTGCTTGCCTACGGAGCTGTGAGGGGAACAGCACCTCCGTACCTTCAGGCTCTGATCAGGCCCTACACCCAAACAAGGGCACTCCGTTCATCCACCTCTGGCCTGCTCGCCTCCCTACCTCTGAGGAAGCACAGTTCCCGCTCAGCCCAGTCAAAACTGTTCGCTGCTCTGGCACCCCAATGGTGGAACAAGCTCCCTCACGACGCCAGGACAGCGGAGTCAATCACCACCTTCCGGAGACACCTGAAACCCCACCTCTTCAAGGAATACCTTGGATAGGATAAAGTAATCCTTCTAACCCCCCCCTTAAAAGATTTAGATGCACTATTGTAAGTGGTTGTTCCACTGGATATTATAGGTGAATGCACCAATTTGTAAGTCGCTCTGGATAAGAGCGTCTGCTAAATGTCTAAAATGTAAAATGTAAATGTTGCTTCAATATATCCACATAATTTTTCTCCCTCATGATGCCATCTATTTTGTGAAGTGCACCAGTCCCTCCTGCAGCAAAGCACCCCCAACATGATGCTGCCACCCACGTACTTCACGATTGTGATGGTGTTCTTCAGCTTGCAAGCATCCCCTTTTTCCTCCAAACATAACGATGGTCGTTATGGCCAAACAGTTATATTTTTGTTTCATCAGACCAGAGGACATTTCTCCAAAAAGTACGATCTTTGTCCCCATGTGCAGTTGCAAACCGTAGTCTGGCATTTTTATGGCGGTTTTGGAGCAGCGGCTTCTTCCTTGCTGAGCGGCCTTTCAGGTTATGTTGACATAGGACTCATTTTACTGTGGATATAGATACTTTTGTACCTGTTTCCTCCAGCATCTTCACACGGTCCTTTGTTGTTGTTCTGGGATTGATTTGCACTTTTCGCAACAAAGTACGTTCATCTCTAGGAGACAGAACGCGTCTCCTTCCTGAGCGGTATGACGGCTGTGTGGTCCCATGGTGTTTAAACTTGCGTACTATTGTTTGTACAGATGAACGTGGTACCTTCAGGCGTTTGGAAATTGCTACCAAGGATGAACCAGACTTGTGGAGGTCTACCATTTTTTTCCGAGGTCTTGAAATACCTCCACAGGTACACCTCCAATTGACAAAAAATGTCAATTAGCCTTTCAGAAGCTTCTAAAGCCATGGCAACATTTTCTGGAATTTTCCAAGCTGTTTAAAGGCACAGTCAACTTAGTGTATGTAAACTTCTGACCACCTGGAATTGTGATATAGTGAATTATAAGTGAAGTAATCTGTCTGTAAACAATTGTTGGAAAAATGACCTGTGTCATGCACAAAGTAGATATCCTAACCGACTTGCCAAAACTATAGTTTGTTAACAAGGAATTTGTGGAGTGGTTGAAAAACGAGTATTAATGACTCCAACCTAAGTGTATGTAATCTTCCGACTTCAACTGTATATCCTTGACATGTTTCTACAACTTAATTGGAGTCCACCTGTGGTAAAATAAATAAATTGGACATGATTTGGAAAGGCACACACCTGTCTATATAAGCTCCAACAGTTGACAGTGCAAGTCAGAGAAAACCCCCAGCTATGAGGTCAAAGAAATTCTCCGTAGAGGTCCGAGACATGATTGTGTCGAGGCACAGATCTGGGGACAGATACCAAAAAATGTCTGCAGCATTGAATGTCCCCAAGAACACAGTGGCCTCAATCATTCTTAAATGGAAGAAGTTTGGAACCACCAAGACTCTTCCTAGAGCCAGCCAAACTAAGCAATTGGGGGAGAAGGACCTTGATCAGGGCGGTGACCAAGAACCCAATGGTCACGATGGTCACTCTGACAGAGCTGCAGAGTTCCAATGTGGAGACGGGAGAAACTTCCAGAAGGACAACCATCTCTGCAGCACTCCACCAGTCAGGCCTTTATGTTAGAATGGCCAGACGGAAGCCCACTTGGAGTTTGCCAAAAGGCACGTAAAGACTCTCAACAAGATTCTCTGGTTTGATGAAACCAAGATTGAACTCTGGCCTGAATGCCAAGTGTCACATCTGGAGGAAACCTGGTACCATCCCTACTGTCAATCATGGTGGTGGCAGCATCATGCTGTGGTGATGTTTTTCAGTGACAGGGACTGGGAGACATCAGGATCGAGGCAAAGATGCATGGCGCAAAGTACAGAAAGATCCTTGATGAAAACCTGCTCCAGAGCACTCAGGACCTCATACTGGGGTGAAGGTTGACCTTCCAACAGGACAACGACCCTAAGCACACTGCCAAGACAATGCAGGAGTGGCTTCGGGACAAGTCTCTGAATGTCCTTGAGTGGCCCAGCCAGAGCCTGAACTTGAACCCAATCGAACATCTCTGGAGAGACCTGAAAATAGCTGTGCAACAACGCTCCCAATCCATCCTGACAGAGCTGGATCTGAGAGGATCTGAGAGGAGAGGATTTGTTTAAAAAAAATAATAATAATATTTAACTAGGCAAGTCAATTAAGAACAAATTTGTATTTACAATGATGGCCTGTAGATCTGTAGAGAAGAATGGGAGAACCTCCCCAAATACAGGTGTGCCAAGCTTGTAGCGTTATACCCAAAAAGACTCGATGCTGTAATCACTGCCAAAGGCACTTCAACAAAGTACTGAGTAAACGGTCTGAATACTTATGTAAATGTGATATTTCTGTTTTTTATTTGTAAAACATTTACAAAAATGTCTAAAAACCTGTTTTTTCTTTGTCGTTATGGGTTATTTTGTGTAGATTAATGAGGGATTTTTTAAAATACATTTTAGAACAAGGTTGTAACGTAACAAAATGTGGAAAAAGTCAAGAGGTCTGAATACCTTCTGAATGCACTGTGCATAGTGCTTTTGATGGAGGTTGGTGTGCAGAGGTGTGACCATGTCAGATTGTGACTGATCGTCTCTTACATAACAGTTTTCACAAATCATAATGATGACAAAAGAGGTGTTGTGCAGCCTCTGGATGAAGTTGCCCTTAAGCACAGATATAGGATCTGCCTCAACCTAAACCATTAGGAAGGAAAACGCTAAGCTGACCTTAAATCAGTTTCAATTTAAACAGTCCCGAGAGATCATCACTAGGGTCCGGGGTCTCCCTGAGATAGCCGTTGCCATAGAAACAGCAGTACTGTGATCTTACATTGACACCTCTCTCTTTCCTTGCCAGACTCTCAGGAGTTACATAGTGTGAACGCTGCAGCGAGATCTTGTTATTTATTTCATTTCCTTACTAGTCACAAGTGTAGCCTGTCATCTCTCTCTCTCTCTCTCTCTCTCTCTCTCTCTCTCTCTCTCTCTCTCTCTCTCTCTCTCTCTCTCTCTCTCTCTCTCTACAGTAAACATTACACTCACAAAAGTTCCAAAATAATAAACACATTTAAAATGGCATATTATGGCATTTGTAACGATGTGCAAATAGTTCAAGTACAATAAACATACATTTTCAATTTAAAAAAATTATAATTTAATTTCACCTTTATTTAATAATCAGGTAGGCTAGTTGAGAACAAGTTCTCATTTACAATAAATATGGGTTGTATTTACAGTGGTGTTTGTTCTTCACTGGTTGCCCTTTTCTTGTGGCATCTGGTCACAAATATTGCTGCTGTGATTGCACACTGTGGTATTTCACCCAATAGATATGGGAGTTTATCAAAATTGGATTTGTTTTTTCAAATTCTTTGTAGGTTTATGTAATCTGAGGGAAATATGTGTCTCTAATATGGTCATATTTGGCAGGAGGTTAGGAAGTGCAGCTCAGTTTCCACCTCATTTTGCGAGCATTGTGCACATAGCCTGTCTTCTCTTGAGAGTGCCAGGTCTGCGTACGGCGGCCTTTCTCAATAGCAAGGCTATGCTCACTGAATATGTACAAAGTCAAAGATATCATTCATTTTTTGTCAGTCACAGTGGTCAGGTATTCTGCCACTGTGTACACTCTTTTTACGACCAAATAGCATTCTAGTTTGCTCTGGGGTTTTTTGTAAATTCTTTCCAATGTGTCAAGTAATTATCTTTTTGTTTTCTCATAATTTGGTTGGGTCTAATTGTGTTGCTGTCCTGGGGCTCTTTGGGGTCTGTTTGTGTTTGAGAACAGAGCCCCAGAGCTAGCTTGCTTAGGGGACTCTTCTCCAGGTTCATCTCTCTGTAGGTGATGGCTTTGTTATGAAAGGTTTGGGAATCGCTTCCTTTTCGGTGGTTGTAGAATTTAACAGCTATTTTCTGGATTTTGATAATTAGCGGGTATCGGCCTAATTCTGTTCTGCATGCATTATTTGGTGTTTTACGTTGTACACGGACAAGATCTTTGTGAATTCTTGGTTGGTGAGAGGACCCCAGACCTCACAATCATGAAGGACAATGGGTTCTCTCTCTCTCTTTCTTTCTTTCTTTCTTTCTTTCTTTCTTTCTTTCTTTCTCTTCTTTCTTTCTTTCTTTCTTTCTTTCTTTCTTTCTTTCTTTCTTTCTTTCTTTCTTTCTCACACTCTTTCTATCTCTCTCTCTCTCTCTACATAATCACTCTCACACACCATCACTCTTCTGCAAACATAATTCTCTCCTCTCATACACACAAACTTGGTGCCTCTCTTTATTAAACGCTATAGACACAATCTCTGTGTCTCTGATCACACAATAAAGTACACAAGAGATGCTCTCACAATCCAGTCACCCTCCACTCTTTTCTGGGACCCTTGCTCACTGATTCGTGTGTTTTTGTCTGTGTATGCACACGTGTGTGTGTGCATGTGCATGTGTGTGTGTCTGGGTGCTGCCTATGATCATGGCAAAGCTACATGCCCTCAACTGCCTCTGTAGCAGAGCCCCCATGATGGATATTGCAGCATTCATCAGCTAATTCCTCAGAGGTGATCTGTTATAGTGACGGGGCTGCAGTATTTTTAGATGGAGAGAGAAAGGACAGATAGTAAAACTGGAAGAAAACAGAGAGAAAGAGACACAGAGAGAGAGAGGATAGAGAGAGAAATAACAGATAGTAAAACAGGAGAGAGAAAGAAATGTACCAGATGCTCTGCAGGCTCTGCTCACACTTACTGGTCTGAGGCCAAACCACACGACTAACAACATTGGACACTTTATAGAACACATGGCCTTCACTATGTCAACCTGGAATATCCAAGGCCTGAGGTCATCTGCCTTTGGCCTAAAGAGCAGGAACCTGGACTTCATCAAAGAAATCGGAAATACAGACATTGTCATCCAACAAGAAACATGGTATAGAGGAGATGGAACCACTGGTTGCCCTCTAGGTTACAGAGAGCTGGTAGTCCCATCAACCAAACTACCAGGTGTGAAACAGGGAAGGGACTCAGGGGGTATGCTAATTTGATATAAAGCAGACCTAACTCACTCTATTCAATTAATGAAAACAGGAACATTTTACATTTGGCTAGAAATTCAAAAGGAAATGATCTTAACAGAGAAAAATGTCCTCCTGTGTGCTACATATATCCCCCCCACTAGAATCCCCATACTTTAATGAAGACAGCTTCTCCATCCTGGAGGGGGAAATCAATCATTTCCAGGCCCAGGGACATGCACCAGTCTGTGGGGACCCAAATGCCAGAACTGGACAAGAACCTGACACCCTCAGCACACAGGGGAACAAACACCTACCTGGAGGTGACAACATTCCCTCCCCCATATGCGTACGACAAAACTACGACAATATCACCAACAAAAACTGGTCACAACTCCTGCAGCTTTGTCACATGCTGGGTATGTGCATAGTCAAGGCCTCGAGAGAATGCCTATGGTAGGTACACCTATAGCTCATCTCTTGGCAGCAATACTGTAGACTACTTTATCACTGACCTCAACCCAGGGTCTCTCAGAGCGTTCACAGTCAGCCCACTGACACCCCTATCAGATCACAGCAAAATCCCAGTCCACTTGAACAGAGCAAAACTCAATCATGAGGCATCAAAGCCAAAGGAACTGAATATATTAAGAAATGCTATAGATGGAAGGAAAGTAGTGTGGAAACCTACCCCAAAAATATTAGGCAACAACAAATTCAATCCCTTTTATACAACTTCATGGTCAAAACATTCCACTGTAATAGTGAAGGTGTAAACTTGGCAGTAGAAAACCTAAACAGTATTCAGTTTCCCTATCAAATCTATGAACAATAATGACAAATGGTTTGGTGAAGCATGCAAAAATCTAAGAAAGAAATTGAGAAACCTGTTCAACCAAAAACAAAGAGACCCAGAAAACCTAAGCCTACTAAAACAATACAGAAATACACTACGGAAAAAGAAGGAACAGCAAGTCAGAAATCAGCTCAATGTAATTGAATTTTTTCTGGGAAAATTGGAAAACACTAAACTAACAACAACAAGAACAGTTATCTATCCAAAACGGAGATGTATGGGTAAACCACTTCTCCAATCTTTTTGAACCTATAACAAAGAACAAACAAAATGAACATGATCAAATACAAATCTTAGAATCAACTATTAAAGACTACCAAAACCCACTGGATTCTCCAATTACATTGAATGAACTACAGGACAAAATACAAACCCTCCAACCCAAAAAGGCCTGTGAAGTTGGTGGTGGTTTCCTGAATGAAATGATAAAATATACAGACCACAAATTCCAATTGTTTATACTTAAACTCTTTAACGTCATCCTTAGCTCTGGCATCTTCCCCAATATTTGGAGCCAAGGACTGATCACCCCAATCCACAAAATTGGAGACAAATTTGACCCCAATAACTACCGTGGGATATGCATCAACAGCAAACTTGGGAAAATCCTCTGCATTATCATGAACAGCAGACTAGTTCATTTCCTCTGTGAAAACAATGTCTTGAGCAAATGTCAAATTGGCAAAAAAACACACATTTCTTTCCACAGGGCCGTGGGGCGAGACAGGGATGCAGCTTAAGCCCCAACCTCTTCAATATATAGATCAACGAATTGGCGAGGGCACTAGAACAGTCTGCAGCACCCGGCCTCACCCTACTCAAATCTGAAGTCAAATGTCTACTGTTTGCTGATGATCTGGTGCTTCCGTCACCAACCAAGGAGGGCCTACAGCAGCACCTAGATCTCCTGCACAGATTCTGTCAGACCTGGGCCCTGACAGTAAATCTCAGTAAGACAAACATAATGGTGTTCCAAAAAAGATCCAGTCGCCAGGACCACAAATACAAATTCCATCTGGACACCGTTGCCCTAGAGCACACAAACAACTATACATATCTCGGCCTAAACATCAGCGTCACAGGTAACTTCCACAAAGCTGTGAATGAGCTGAGAGACAAGGCAAGAAGGGCCTTCTATGCCATCAAAAGGAACATCAAATTTGACATACCAATTAGGATCTGGCTAAAAATACTTGAATCAGTTATACAACCCATTGTCCTT